>NW_026913092.1:462500-510000 GCF_034315485.1 Pezoporus occidentalis | reverse complement strand
GTTTGTATTTTTTTTTTTTAACTACACTTCCTTCTATCTTCTTCAAGAGTGATCCAGCAGTTAGATGTGGTAGGCAATGAATGAACCCAACAGCCCATCAAACCAGATAATCCTCAACGAACTACCAGAACTAACCAGATTACCACCGGCAATTAAGAAACAACTTTCACTTGAACAACTGTCATCTGTGAAGATAATGCACTTAAACCATGGAATACAATTTTAACTCCAGTTCTAACTTTCCTCATTTCTACGTTGCCTAACTTTCAGATTTACAGTTTAACTTTGTTTCTCAACTTTGAAATTAAAGAGCCTAAGTGAAAAACAGGAGATAAAGAAAGTGAAGTGGGCAAAAGCTGAAATGTGTGTAACGCTTTCAGAATACATGAATTTTGTATGTCTTGTTGCTTGCTTTAGAGAGCTCTATCTCAGGCACTAAGATAAAAGTGAAGCAATGTGCCAGAGCAAACATCATCTGGGTCTTCTTGCAGACCTATCTATATGGACAATGTATACCGAAAGCCTGTGCTTTCAAAATTTCAAATCACTCCATTAATATAATTAAGAATACATATACTTAAGGTTGAAAATTCAAAACCAATCCCATTAATATATACATTATATACTTATAAATTGTTGTCTTCAACCTAAAGCCAGTATCTTGTTATTAGCTATTCTTCGGTGCATCATGCAGACAGAAGAAATTAATGCAGGCGATGTCAAATTCCAGCCTAACTCATCCTTATTTTAAACTGTGTTGCAGTTCAACTTAATGTTTTCTCCCCAAGGAGCCCTAACAGTCACCCCAATTAATTTTCCTACTTAAAACCCCCAGAAATCTGATTTCACAAAATGCCATTTTTATTTAATATTTTTTTTTAACACTTTGTAGGCATCCAAGTCCTTTTACATTTTCTTCCTAGAAAGCATGCCTTGCATGAAGTATTTTCTGGGAAACCAAATAATAAGATCGAGATCTGTAAAAACTGGGGTTTTGTTCCACCCTACAGCCAGTCCCCTCCCTCTTCCTTGGCTGCAAGGATATTAGCTCTGAAATTGCTGCTTTGAGTATGTTTCCTGTATTTTTTTCCTGTAGGTGGCTCTTCAGTGAGGAATTCTGCTACATCTAACCAAGTACATGTGATGATTTTCCATGTCACAGCCCCAAAATATAGGTCTAGAAGTAAGAAAGACTGCGTACCATGTGTATGAATAACAAAAAAAAACCCAAACCCACCTCAATTCAAGTTTCCTTCCCATCAGCAAAAATACTGAATGTACAAATACAGTTTTAAAGGAAGAAAACTCATTTCCTGAAATGCTCATACTTTTGAGTCATCGTAACCAAACTCCAGGGGTTTCTGTTTCCCTCTGATCTTAATTTATCGAGCTGTTTTTCTGCCCTAGTTACATCCCTCTAAGACTAACACTTTCTACAGTTTGTTCTGAGAAAGCATTTACGTACAAAGACTACGTAAATGCATGTAGTTGAATTCTGCAAGTTCCTCAATAGCTAAAAGTGTCTGTTGGTATGTGACCAAGGAACAAACAACCTACTGCAACCCCCCTGAAATTCTAGTTTAAAAAGGAAACAGAAAAACAAAGATAAAAAGTGATCTCCTAAATTTAGATGTAATCAGCTTATGTATGAAGTGTTTCTCATGGAGTTACAGTCCCATTTTGTCTTGAGAACTCATCTAGTGCTCACCTAGTTTTTTAAATCAATGTTATTTAGGTTACCTACTTAACAAATGGCATGTGTATCACTAAGGTTCTTTGCACTTTAATTTTTCAATCACATTGTCTGATGGACTTCGCTTTACTTCCCTGAGGGAGATGGCACTGCTTTTTTTCCTAAACTCCATGAACAAGCATCCTTCTTCACTTTTCTAGTTATTCTGTGCCTGTAAAAATCATTTAATGTTATTCTCTTTTACAGGGTATTTACCCGGCATGCACACCGCTTTGATAAAAAATGTTGATGAAAACAGTTCCATTGACTTGCAACTACTGGTGTTAGTAGCAACTAAATGCAACCCGTCTGCACCACCAAGAGAGGCTCCCTGAATAGAAAAATGCAACAGCCCACAACACTTTTACTATTAAGGCAGTAAACCCTCAATGGCCGGAATTTAAGGAAAAGTCCATCTTTAAGAACAACACTAAAAAAAAAATCCTAATTGTGACAACTGCGCACTTCCACACTGCCACCTATTGGGGGATTTTAAAGCACTTTACAAACATTAGCAAATTCTATCTGAAGGTGTTCCCATGAGATAGACACCATTCCTGTCCCACGGAGAAAAAGCAACTTGTGGACTATGTTAACGATTTTCAAAGGCATGCCATGCCACTAGGTTGCCCACCTAGATGCCCAAATACATTTCCTGATCTTCACCATGGATCGCTGCAGTGCTAACAGTTACCAGACTACAAATATGAAGTCTTTTGAAAATTAGGTATGTTACTTAGATGCCTAAATGGAAGGTTAAATTGGCAGCTTAATCAGCTATTTCACTGTCCCGTGGGAGCTGCCCATGGCTGTAATCTGCACAGTGGTACAACCTAGTGACGGATGCAGAAGGCTGCTTCTCTGATAAAAATGACCAGAACATAATTCAGCATAGCATACGTTTTACAGCGATGCAAGCAAGTGAAACAAGTATTCAAGTTGCAATGGCATTATATTATCTGTAAAATAAAGTCTTGGCCAGAGGAAAATATCCTTGCTCTTTTAATTCTCACCACCCATAAATACTCTTCCTGTTTGTGTTTTATTGGAAAACAACTGATTTAAAAGTCACCTAGCATTATAATCCCCCCTCCACAACTGCCATGTGTCCAACAGTGGTAGTAACAGACCCTTTCATTCACAAGCAAAGTCAGCAGAATAAAGAGGAAGAGGAGGAGTAGCTGAAGGGGAAGACAGTGAGAAAGCAGATAAATTCCATTTGTGCTATTAAAAAAAAAAAAAAGTGAACTCAGTGGTTGAAAAGTGAAGATAAAAAGATGAAAACAGTAATCTTGATACAGAAACCAGAGAATTATGCTCTTGCTCTGCCCCCCCCTTTTCCTTTCCCCCCCCACCTTGCTTTCACACTGTACAAACTGTAGCACCCTGAACAACTCACTCCCCTGCTATTTCCAGCACTTTACAGAAACTTTTCAACATTTCTCTTCGACACATATTTTCAGCAGTGGGGTGAAGACAATAAGTAAACAGGTAGTGAAGGGCTATTTAGAGAGCTGGTCAGCCACAGTAATAATAACGCAAAAAGAAAAAAACCCACATAGCACAGAACATCTATCCTATGCGCTGTAGCCACAGACAGCACATGACCTCTGACAAACAGTTTTCAGAGTAATTTTAATGCTACTCTGGATTTAACTTGACTAACTGGTAGCAATTGAGCACATCTTTTTTTGTGGCAGCAGTTATCTAAAATGCTACAATAACAGCATCAAAAGTAGAATGGTGGAAGATTGGTTTTCCATTGTGCTGCTGAACTGGCATAATGCCCACTTTAAAAGCAATTCGCTGCTCATCACTGAAATCTGGCAGACACGACACTAAATGCCTTGAGGAAAAAAAAAAAGGGTCTTGAGAAGGGGGAACCACTCCAACCACCGAGCGAAGAAAAAGGAGGGGAAAAAAAAGAACGAAGAAAGCAAAGAATGATGAATCTATGTAAGAAGAGAAAATTGCAAAATAAAAAGTTTAGCACTGCATGCAGACTCAACAGGCTCTACTTAATTTGCTTGAAGGTTTTATCACAGGCTTGCATTAGTAATAGCAGAACAAAACAAAAGCAAATATATATTTATGTCTGTCTATTGTTCTGATGAAGTGAAAACGTACTGAGTTACGTCAATCATTTGTCAAACACATCTTCCTAGTTTTATTTACCACCAAATATAATGAGTAAATATGTGATAATAAAACTCTTCTTTTTATACGGACATATACAATTTTTTTCCACTACTAAATACAGGTAATGATTTAGGAAGCTTTCAAAATGTCTTTTTACTGTCAATAAAACTAATTCTATTCCCATTTTCATGTTAAAAAAAGGCTTTACAAATGAAAATTCAAATTAAAATTCTGATTATAGTGTAGTGTGACAACACCTGTATTTATAATTTTACTGTCAGCTAGCTCGTAGCGTTTAACAATAGCTTGAAGCAGAAAAGTAATTGGAATTTGTCTGTAACATGCCAGATGACGACACTGGGCACTTTGCTGTGCTAAAGCAAATTTGGTTTGATGACAAAATAACCTTAGAAAGATCGGGACCCTTCCCCCCCAAAGGTTAAATAAACCCATCCTCTACCCAAGGACATATAATGTACTGTGGTAAACCAAAACAGCTGAGCAGTAGCTGTAGAAATCAGGGTAGCCCTGGAATTGGCAGTCCCCTCCTAAGCAGGCATCCCTCAAGCCTGTCCCTGCAACATTCACCTCCCAGCAGCTTTTCTAAAATGGTGCATTACTCCAATATTATAATCAATATAATTTAGAAACATGGGAGAGAGAGAAAGAAAGCAAAGGCACATTAGGTTGGGAAGAGATGCTAACACATGTGCTGCAGTTCTGAGAACCTCTGTGTGAATAAAAAAGGAAAACTACAACAAAAATGTGCAATGTCGGTGTGAACACAGAAATACCCTGTGTATAGCAGTGCTTTCCTATTGCCCGTACAGTTACACTCACACATACTAATTGGTGTGTACTGACAGGGCAGCTTAAAATTAGGACACAAGCACATACATTTTTTAAAAAACAGTAAAAAAAAAAAAAAAAGGCAGCTATTCAATCTGAATATTTCAAAACTCAAACACATGCCACTCTCCACACACAACTTGTCTTACTCAAGCCTACAAATTAAAAGCCCATGTTTTTCATTATCCTAAAGACAGCGAAAAAAGGAAGAAAAGGAAGCCACATAAGAAAAACAGAATGACAGTGATGTTTTAGTTTACACTAGATATGGCAACACATACAAACTGTCAAAACTATGGAGTGAAAAAAGCTGTTATCAAGCAACTGTCAAGAGAGTCCTCTGAGATTTGGAAATCTTGTGTTTATTGTAACTACTGCACATTACACAAAGAAAGAAACATCCCTCTTCTTACCACTGCTGCTAAATATCATGCAAGAGAACCCAGACTTCTCCCTCACTATTTAGATTAATTCCCCCCCCCCCCCCCCCGTGTGACAGCAGAGGGCCCCTCCTTTGAAGGTTGCCTATTGTCTGGTCAAAGTTCAAAGAGAAACTTGAGGTTTTATGAAACATTATTTCATTTTTAAGAGCTGTCAACACCCATTTTATGTTGTTAACTTGTTGTCTATCATTTAAGAGTAGAAACTGTGCACACCAAAACACATAGAGCAAGAATTTCTCTCTTAAAACACCTATGTAGAAAGAGCGAAGATAATGGAAACAGCTATTTTACTAGGCATACTAACAATTCTTTTCAATGTATTTTAACATACTGACTAGAAATGAGACTTACAGTTAACTGGCAGTGGGCTACAAATTCGAAGGTTTAGTCTGAATGCATTAATGCAGATTTTAAATCACACTTTCTGATTATAAGAAAACTATCACCCCTTGGAGAGAAATCCCCAGTATTTACAGGGTTTCAATACAACCTTCAAAGTATTGTTTTGACTGATAGCCTTCTATGATAATTTCTCAACCAGGAGCAACATTCCAATTATACCAATAACTGGGTTAAAAGTTGTGAGCAAAAAATACCTTGTGTTTTTCTCATTGCTCACTGCAGATCACATTTATTATCACTTCTATACTTCAGCTTTATATGAAAGTCATCTTTATTCTGAATCCCAGGTTTGATAGAGCAAACATCAGATAAGGTCCCAATATTCAGCTTGAAATTCTTGAGAAAGAATAAAACCTTCAGAGTATGTGATGATGCATACTTTTATGGATTTTTTTATTGCATTGGTTCTGGGGAGTGAAGTATCAAAGCTCAGTAAAAGAAGCCTCAAATACTACTGTACAAGAGCAAGTGATCGGTTGCCCCTGTGAAGTCAATGTGCCCACAGCATCTAGTAAATTTAAATGCCTCAGAACTGATGTTATTTCAATTCTAGATTTGTATGGACATCACATCATTCATGTAAATCTTTGATGAGGTATAGACTTCTGTGAGCTTACTTTCTAGCATGATCAGATCCTGTTGGATTTACCTATTGTGGCTACCACTCTGCAGACATCCATCACCTCCTGGAAATCACTGTCTGCAGGTATATAGTTTCTCAGCCCCAAGTTCATAGTCTGATACATGCCAAATGCTGAAACTAACAGGGACATCTTCACATTTTTGCATATAAAGATTATTTTTTTTAGTATTAAGAGCACTTCTTCAAAATGTCATAATATTTATAATCATCAGATGAAAATACTTGAAAAAAATTCAGCATGACATATTATATATCCCAAAACTACCATGACCACTTAGGTATAATTTTATCTCCAAATACTAGATAACCTCAAATAATACAGTGAATAATATATTATCTCAACAGAAAACATAAATTGATTGAGAAACTTAATAATGTGAATCTTTACCACATAAAATTGCATTGTTAGCTGTATTATTTCCTAGCTTTTGACTCTCAAGTACTTCCTCAGATTATAAGAGTTGTAAAGTACCATAACTATTAGTGCATAAACAGCTGCAGCTACATGTCCATTTAACACAGTCTTTTTTAAAATATATATTAATACCCTAATATAAGCTTACACACACACAAAAGTTAAGACACAAAAGAGTGGTCTGATTCAAGAACATGAAATAAGTCTACAAAGCCTCACTATTTTCAAGACTGGCAGTGTTGCAAGACTGCATAGATATGATCCATATGCTAAAAATCTATTCAAGTACTTATTGCTCCATTAAATAGGAAGAGTTCCTGTGAGGGGACTGTACCAAAAAAAGGACTATATGGAAGGGTAAACTCTTGAGCTGGTCCTGGGCTTCAATTATGGTTGGGTTTAGAATCATCAAAGTTTGTAAGACATGCTGAAGTTAGCCTAATACATCGAGATCTTTTCATCCTATACAGCCTACCAAATAGCCTTTGAAAGTTCATAAAAAGCACTCAGATAGCTGTCTTTTTTAGTCATGTCTGACTGAGAAGCTCACCTGCCAAATCCTCTCCTTCTTTATATACGCTTCCTAAGGGTTGGGAGACAGAGGAAAAAAAAAAAAATGTGAGAAAGTGCCATTATAGCTGAAATTCAACAGATTAAACTTGGCATCATCAAAATAAAGAGCTCCTTCCATTAATCATGGAATTTAAGAGTACTGGAATATATACCAGACCTATTTTACTGAACAGGAAAATTCAGCACCAGAATATTGTTAAATTGAGTTAGCATTATCAGTGGAAAAAGTATGCTCTATTTCCTATTATTTATGAAGCCCTATCCTTTTCTTTCTTACCAATTACATTCCCTATCATTTCCAAAATATACAAACTGTTTTCAATCAACAGATTTCTTTATTACAGCATGCTGCATGCTTGTTACTGACTCTTTTCTATATTGAACCCTTGATTGGACAAGCATTTTGAATTTAACATGGACTGTGATTGCACACATCAAACAAATTAAACCTGCCAATCTCTTTTTGGAGGATATCCTTTATATACACTTTTGCTGAAGAGTACCCAAGTATATTTTCTTAGGAGAAATGGGGAAGGAGGAAATTATCATTATGGCAGTCAGAAGACATTTATTTTCCCATGCTATGTAACTGGCCTTGCATCCCCTATTCCTCTTTTCAAATGAATTATTTTATAAAAGAAAACCACACTTATTGACTTTCTGAGTATCTCAGTGGTTGTTTTACAATCATCAATCTATTTTTCCCTTTGACCAAATGTTAATGGTGTTGCAAAAATGAGACAGCTTACCCGTAAGGCCTGAAATGGATTTTCCTTAGGTTAACCAGTTGCAAAGCCAGATTACACAATTATTTCTAGAGTAACAGAATTTACATGCATTGGGTTTGGGTTATGCAAGCCTCTTCAAAATAAGACTCAACTTTGTACAGCTTCTGCCTGTGCAAACAGGATTAAATTATAGATGGAATTACTTAAAAAGAATACATCCCACTAAGATGATAATACTGGTAAGCAGTTTCCATTAAAAGGCAGTTCAGAGACATGTTGGTTGTAAATCAAGTTCAACTGGGAAGAAGTCTAAACACATGAAATCAAATAAACAGAACCCCCAATATCAAAACCCAGAACTGCCTGAAGTTAAGACAACTAAAGACAAGGAGTGAACAAAACCCACTGAATAAATTAGAAAGAAATTAATACAGATATCTGCTAGCAAGACGTGGCAAAAAGCATACACAGATCTTTGCAATTATTATAGCTTAATATAAAGTCCTCTACTGCAACTGCTCATGAAACTGAGATACCCTCATCTGGAAGACATGATCCATTTCCTGCTTTATCTGCATCACCAGGCAAATAAATTAAAAAAGACAGAGTATTCACACTGCTTTTACAGCTGCTGAGCACTGAATCTTCATTCCAAAGATGTAGGTGCTAAGGCCAGCTTTGCTACCACTTTCTGACATTATACAAGACCAGTTACTGAATTAATCTGGGCTTTATTTTCTGCCTGCAAAACAGGTTTGATGGCATCTACTGCTCTGACCTACTCCTTCTCCTGTACTGCAAATTCCACAGGCAAGAGTGGTCTTCAAAATCGCCTCTTTGTGGTGCATCAGACCTCTAGATAGCAGCATAATACAAACAATAACTAATGATGTGAACCCAGCCTTCTGAGAGAAGAGGTAAATCAGTATACTACATTTCCAATTTTTGCTCTAGAGGTACCTCTGCCGGCATCTGTATTTTTTTGTTGTGTGAAACATTCCTCTTCTACTGCTGAAGATGCTTATTTGAGTTACTGTAAGTCATTCTCAGTGAGGCACTTCTGGACAGTATTCAGTGTCATCAAAGGCTCACAAGTCTTTGAGGATGAAAGCCTCACTTCTTGTCTCTCAGACAGGGAGGAAAGAATACAACAGAGGACTTTGATCTTGAAACTATGAACTTCTATCTCTTTCTATTTTCTATTCATCTTCTTAATTTTGCTGAAACTGGTAAATTCAATTTTGATAGTGAAATCAGGTATCTAGTATAGGATAAAAGGGTCAACTGCACATTTCAAATGTGGTATGCAAAAATCAACAGAATTGGCTGAATTTCTCAAAAGCTGAATTAGAAAACTTAGAATGAAACTTCAGGAAGAGTCTGCTGCTCTACCTTGCTCTCATTTGACACATCATTTACACCAATTAGGTACTGCATTACTAGTTGTTGCTTTGACATTCATTAAAAATAAAAAAAAAAAACCCAAGAACAATGAAGATTTACTGCAGCCAACAGACTGAGCACTCAAAGACCATGCTAAACACAAAGGATCAACACTCCTTGAGGGAGGGAGGAATGGTCATGGTCTTTTACTGCTGCTTTCTACTTAACTACCCAGCTTGACCCTCTGCAATAGGCAAACTATCTTCGTATACATTTTAAATAGCAACACTGAGCTAGTCAAATTCCTAGTGCCACTGATTAAATAGAACTTAAGATTAGAAAGCAACATGACTGCCCACAGTGTATTAATGAATCAGGCAGCCACATGCTCTGCAGGAAATAAAAAGTGGGTTTAATATGACCTGTGAGCTATTGCTTTCAACAGTTGTGTGGGGCTGGCGAGGCCACTCTCAGCTGTCACATTCTGTAAGTGAGAGCTTAGTGTGGAGCTGCACTGCAGCAAAAATTTAGTTTTTGCAAAGGGAAGAACATGTTATACACTGCCCTGCTGATCCTACAACACCGCCAGGGAAAGCAATGCCTCCTATCCATAAAGAAAGACATCCAACTTGCTTTTATAAGATGTTTTATTCTTCAGCATGGGAATGTTTCATATATATGTATGCACACATACACTACAAACAAAACTGCTCCATATTTGGTATGACAAGATCTGCCTAGCACTCCACAACTGGGATGAGAGAAACTGAGCAGGAAAATGAACTTTCTAACCCACAATGTCAGACAGATCTATTGCTCTGCAGACAACAGACCCAAATGTTCTCTTAGAAATACTTCGGACTTTTGACACTGAAGTAAATAATGGTTTTGTGTCTAATTACAAGCTTTCTGTGAAGATAACACAGAATCACAGAATTGCTAGGGTTGGCAGGGACCTCTTGGGATCATCTAGTCCAATCTCCTGCCAAGGTAGGGTCACCTACAGTAGTTTACACAGGAACATGTCCAGGAAGGTTTTGAACGTCTCCAGAGAGAGAGACTACATGACCTTCCTGGGCAGCCTGTTCTAGTGCTCTGCCACCCTCAACGTAAAGAAGTTCTTCCTCATGTTGAGGATGCAACTTCCTGTGTTTTAGTTTATGGCCGCTGCTCCTCATCCTATTGCCAGGCACCACTGTAAAGAGTCTGGTGCCATCCTCCTAGCACCCACCTTTGAGATACTCATATGCATTAATGAGACCCCCTATCCGTCTTGTCTTCTCTAGACTAAGCATGGCCAGATCCCACAATCTCTCCTCATAAGAGAGATGCTCCAGACCCCTGATCATCCCTGTGGCCCTCCATCAGATCCTCTCCAGTAGCTCCTTGTCTTTCTTGTACTGAGGGGTCCAGAACTGGACACAGTACTCCAGATGTGGCCTCTCCAGGGTCATGTAGAGGAAAAGGATCACCTCCCTCAATCTGCTGGCCACACTCCTCCCAGTGTACTCCAGGATACTACTGGCCCTCCTGGCCACAAGGGCACACTGCTGGCTCAGTGTCAATTTATCTACCAGTTCTCCCAGGTCCTTCTCAGCTGAGCAGCTCTCCAGTAGGTCAGCCCCAAACATTTTGGGCCAAATTTATTCTGACAGCAGTTCTACCAACTATCAGCCAGAAGACTCTACCAAAGTTCCCATAGGTTATAAGAAAGTGCCAGTCAATAAAACATGAGGAAAAGCCTTAAGAAATACTCTGTTATTATTGTGAACACTGCAAGAAAACATTGTCATCTGATAACCTGGAAGAAGCACCACCTTTATAACAACACATTGCCACCTCTATAATGTCTAATGTAGGCTCCACTGCCTTGGTATTTCAGAATGGGCAGTTCTGAGATCTACAGGCAACAACTGTTCAACTATGTACGAAGGATTCAATGCAACAGCCTACTGACCAGTAAGGACTTGGATGGTATCAAGGACAACACACTGGTGAAATTACAGCAAGTTGATTTCTCAAAGCTTTCCACCTTTAGTGTATACGTAGTATTGTGGAATGTGTTTCAGAAATCAGGTATCTAACACTAATAAATTATGCACCGATTATAGATGACCTTTGGAGTCGCTAAAGGTACAGTCACAATCACACATTCAAAAAACCCTGCTTTTCACTATAATGCGTGAATGTATGAAATTAAATGAGGCTTGCAATATAATCAGTGTGGTTGGCTGCTTTAATATATTCCATTTCAATTTAAAATCACCACAAGCCAAGAGTGATGAATCTAATTTGATCAGTTGTTCACAAAAACACTGAAAAAGAGATGTAAGCAGACCTATCAACAGCTGGTAACATGGCCTGCTTTCAAAAGCAATTAATCAGTTTTTACACAACTAGAAACTCTTAAAATATTCAAAACCAGTTAAAGACCTGCAGTATTAGAAAAAGGATAGTGGAAAGGAATTCTAGTAAAAGCATCTTACACATCAAGTTACTGCTTAAAAAACCCAAAAGCCAGTATATTCAAATAAAAAGGTCAAATCTCTAATATAAGGTGCAGTCATGTGGTGCGCCTAACAGGAATGACCAGTGTAACTTGACTTCATAGGTTTGACCACTTTTTATGAGGTGTTTCAATTGTATTTCACATTTAAATGGATTTTATGAGTTCCTCCACATATTAAAAATGCATATTTGACTGCAATCAAGTAAGTCCACAGATTACTAATAACTTACTATAGAGCCTGGCACACACAAAAAAACCCACACTTTCAGAAACAGAACAAGCTCCCCTGTAATTAATGTAATTAAAAATACACAGACCTGCTTATTTCCCACTTAAAAAATACTGAGGCAAACGTTGTCTTACCTACTGTGTCTTTCATGCTTGCCATACCTTAACTTTGTGCGTGGATTTTGGCCCTGGAGGCTGCCATGGATGAGAAAATTTTTCCAGAAACTAGTGAAATTGATTCTGATTAATGAGACTGAAACTAACTTACAAACAGTACAGCACCTTACCAGACTGCACCCGTTCAGTCAGTCGCTTATTAGCATCTGCATGAAAGGAAATTTTTGAAAGCATTTCAAATCAAGCAGAATTATCCAAAACATAGCTTAGACTGTAGCAGCAGATGACTAGTAGACAAGCCTTTTCTGGAGAATGATGATCTGGTGTATCAGCACATCAGCACTGTTGGAAGACTTGGAATTCAACTGCCATTTACTTACTCAAATCGTTACCGTTGCCGATTTGAGGCAATGACTTTCTCACAACATCAGGCATAAGGACAGCATATGCAAAAGTAAAACAAGACACCTGAAAGCAAATTGCTCTGTCAAAAACAGTCACTAAAACAGGGGAGATGATAAAAGACTAACGCATTTGCTGCTGCACAGAAGATCAACTATAAACAGAATAAAAATGCCATTTGTGATCTAGTTTTGCATCAAGCATGTGGCCAGAATTAAATACCGTTCCTTCATTTTGCTTATGATGAAACCATAAGACACACATGAGGTACTTAATCCAAAAAGGCTTGAAATACAGAAAAGATAAATCTATATTTAATGAACACTTTGCACGGTTACTCAAGACCTTTTGTTCAAGTATTTGATAATAGCTAGCTTTATCCCAAATTAAGGTGTAGTCTGTTAGCTACATACCAACATTACAACAACACATTTTTTAAATTTGAGCATTTGTGACAGTCACAAACATCTGAGATCTAGCTCACTGTCATTTTCAACCTTACTCACCTTCACCTGCTTCCCACACAATATTTTATGCATTAGGAGGCAAAACAGATCTCTGAAGCACCAGGGAAAAAAAGGTAAGATGAAAAAGAAGTGTATTTCTTTTCTGTCTGGAAAGGGAATATGCTATACTGAGAAACAAAAAACGTTTAATAAACCTCTGCCCGCCTTAAACTAAATGTTTGAATGTAAGGAGCACAACAAATGTGTAATTTGTAGCGATATACATAATTTCAGAAAAAATATCCCAGAACTTGTTTGCTTAGGTTAATTTCTGGACTGGCTGCCCAACACAGGATTCTTTCAGACCACGTGCAGAGCAGTCTTATGCCATCCTCTGAAAGTACATCATCCGAATATTGCAGTACTTGCTTGCAGGGGACCTGTATCTATAGGTTCACAGAGGTGCATATATCTGTAGGTACACAGCACCTGTGTATGCACCTTCAAGCTATGTATTAAACAGACAAAACTGCCAACATACTGCTCTTCCTGGATAAACTCATGTGCTTTACCAATATAGAATTTAGAAAAAAAAACAACTTTATTTTTTCCCCCTTTTAAACTTCAACTTTTCCATTTTTTCCTGTCAGACTGGCCATCAGTAAGTACTTATTCTCTCCTAGAAAACTTCTGTACACTATAAAGTCAAACTCCCTTGGAAAACAGTCATCTTCATAAGTTGTTGGTGCTACAGTCAACTGATGTTCATTACCACTAGTACCTGGGATTGGGAATATCCAATCTCCCAGTAGCCACTGGTTACAAGTGCTGGCTTACAAACACTGTATGCTAACAGCACAAACAATTTGCAAGAATTGCCACAGCACACATTGAACGAGGGATACGTTTCCTCTGTCACACAACAGGAGTTGAAATACTCCACCAATACTATCCCTTGTCATAGTCGTGCATGCTAACTGCAAGGGAACAATTTCAGTACAGTCACCTTCACAAATATAAGAAAAAACCCTCACTACTGGCAAACTCACGTTACCTGTTCCTAATGTAATTAGACTTCATCAAAGATGAAGGAATACAAGAAATAATTAGTCATACTTGACAAAATGCACAAGAAAAGCCACCAAGTAACTGTTGTCCAGTATTTTCATGAAACAAACATGACAAAATACTCCCTGCCAACTTTAACTTGCAACACCATAATTTGAAACACTGAGTTTCCAACTCAGTTGACAAGACAAAGAACCACCATGGTTCAGCACCTCAGAGGATCACCGCTGTTCTAACCTAGTGTACAGCCACATTAAGAAATGCACTGTTCTAACATATTGGCCAATTTCAAAAGAAAATGAAAAACCAAACACTTCATAATCTTTTTCAAGCAACTTTGCTTTTCTTTTTCTGTTTCCCCTCATGCTCTCCTCCCAAATCCTCCTTATTCATCACAAGACACTACAGAAGTGGATAAAACACACACCTCCCGGTATTCTGACATAGGGGGCAGCAAATTCTTTCTTTTCAAAGACCCCTACCCATGTGATCTAGAAGAATTTGTATCTTCTATCCTGCTCTTCAATGGAACGTAAGACTGGCCATTCTGAAACAATGAGAGATCACAGGCTCAGCTGCCAATACTACATCAAGGACACAATGGTGTACTCTGTCCCTTTACTCGGAGGTCAATATATTTGCTTTCTTTCCTCCCTAGGTAAGATGTCTGCTGATCGCTTCCAATTTTTGAAAAGTCAGCCATTTTGAACAGGGAACACAGGAGATATGCATTCCACAGAACAACAGATGTGAAACAGGGATGCAGGTTACTTAGGTACCACAACATTAAGTACTTTCTCACAAAGACTGCATTAGCAGATGACAGGAGACTGAACACATAGCAAACAAAATGCTTTGCAGATTTTAGTGTCCTTGATGTTGCAGCTGATCTGGAAGAGAATGCGCAAGTCCCTCATGCAGAGATAGCCTTTGATCTTAGTGTACTAACTTGATACTCTTACAAATCTGTGTGTGCCTTTTGTCTTCTACACTCCTTAAAAAGAGCCTACAAGTAAAATAATGGGTTATTTGAGGCTGCTCTGTTATAAAGGAAATACATTTTAAATGGCATTCTTAAATCAACTTTGTAAATGTATTTTTTCCCTTTTCATGCTTGACACTCAAGCAGAAAGAAGAAAGATTATGTTCTATGATCTGTAGAATACTAAACTCCTCCTTGGGATAACTTCACCTGGAGTCATCAAAATCCCTGTATTTACTGAATATGGAAAAGCAGAGGTTGATGGCTTTTAACTGCTAAAATCTTTTGTATGTAAAAAAACCCTATTAATAAAATAATAACTATTCACCTTGAAGACTGCAAATTAATTTCCAAATGACCCCATACAAGAAGTTTAGTCTCTAGATTTGTCCCTTTGAAAAACAGTAGGGACTTAGAAGAATGACACCCTCTGTTTCTGTACAGGTAACCATAAAACAGCCTGCTCCCATGACAGAAGCCAGAACTCTGTTCTGAAAGTGATTTTTTACAGGCTGCGTTACAGATCTCATGACAGACTTTTCTGAAGGACTGGTGGGAGTTATGGAATGCCTCCTCATGGTTAACATTCATGACTAGATGCCTTTCCCAAGTATTTATAATTGGCTATGTCTACTTTAGAAATATAGGTTATTGTGGGATGCAGAAGTGGTTTATTTCAGAGCAACATGCTCTTTTCACTTTGTTTTAGTTAACAGAGGTTGTAACTGGAGAAGGATAAAGAAACTACTTTGACTTCAGTTTTTATTCTGTGATGAAAAACCTTGAAGTGACTGGAGTGCTGCATGTAACCATTTTCCACATCTGGCAAATTCATGGACTACGTCTCTGGTGTAAGTTTTCCAGTAGCGCTACTTTCTAGATCTCAACTAGTCACCCTGGATCTCCTTTATAAACAATGAAGCAAAGAGGAAGTATTTCTCACATGTGATCCAAACCAGCCTAGTATAGATGAGATTAGCTGAGCCATGCCCTGGAACTGCCTAATTCTGCCAACTATACAAAGCAGCACAGGCTGATAAATTCACATACAAATGCTTGAACTCTGAGACCTCACAGCCAGCGGAGACAAAGTGCATTCCTTCATTGGGAGTTTTCTCCATTAGTGATATTTGGTGTGGAATGCCTGCTTTGCTTTATGTAGACAGCAAAAGAACAGCAGAACCCCTGTTCACACAGCAGCTATATACTCAAGTACCTATATAATGACCTGAATGTGAACCAGAAACAATACCTCACAGTAAAGAAGGCCAACACACCCTGGGATGCATTAGATAAAGCATCACCAGCAGGTTGAGGCAGGTGATGCTTCTCCTTTGCTCAGCCCTGGAGAGACACATCTGGAGTGCTGGGTTACTCAGGCTCATCTCCATCGCGTCTAGTGACAGACCGAGAGGCAATAAGCATAAACTGGAATACAAGGAATTCCATGTAAACATAGTACCTTCCTTTTTTACTGTGAGGGTGGTCAAACGGCAGAACAGGCTGATCAGAGAAACTGGACAGTCTCCATCCATAGAAATACCTGAAACCCTGAGCAACCTGCTGTAGGTGACCCTGCTCTGAGCAGAGAGTTGGACTAGACGATCTCCATAGGTGTCTCCTTGCCTCAGTCATTCTGTGATTCTCTTACTAGGACTGAACTGGTATCTCACCTCTCTCGTGTTCATGTAAAACATCACTTCTTACAGTCTTGGCACCAAGAAGAACTTAGTGAAGTGTATCATCACTGGCAGTACAGACTGGAGACATATATAGTCTCTTGGTCACTTCACTGAACTGTGACTCTTTGGCTTTCTGAGCTATTTCATACATTAGGAACACCCATCTCTCATCTCTTCTAGGACCTCACTGTTGCATGTGTAGCATGAGTGACAAATTTTGTCCCAAATATCACCATATACACACTACTTTGGGAGGCATATCCAGTAGTGGATCATCTACGGGTGAGGAGAAAATCCTACCCATGGAAAGATAAAGGATCTTCTGTTTACTCCTCTTCCCACTTTGCACCTATCAAAGCAAAACATCAGATGCATTTCCTCGAGAGGGAGGAAAACCTTTACACGTACCCCCTTATTCCTGAGCTTGTCGCTGCTCATTTCCTCACTCTCTTTTTTAAAGGCAACGTATATCAGCTGAAAAGCTAAGGGTGGCTTCTTACTGCATAAAAGGCCTGTCACTGAGGTGATTTATATTATCTTTATAATTGGGATATATTGCACTAGAGAGCTTTGCTTTACAATGAAAAGTTTGTTTGACCTTCAGGCGTTCCCTGGGCCTCACTTAACTAGGCCCAGTTGGTGACACAAAGCACCCACACTGTTGGGAAGTCTTAAATGTAAAACTTCCTGCGTAAGATCAACAGCATTTTCTCCTGAATACCGTTTGTAGTTCATAGTCTGCAAAGGAACACTATTTTAAAAACAAAGTATATATACCAATCTAAGCTATGGCAAAACCATGGTTTATCATAATGCCATCAAAAATGTACTATTCAACAGAAGTACTGGCCTGCTCCAGACATTTCAAAAACATCAGTGTGCAGCTACTGAAGAAACTTCCCAAGAAGGATGTACTTCATCTGTAAAACTGCTGATTTTTGCAAAGAGAGATTTCCTCACAAATCGCATTTTATGGTTAAAAGAGGAAAAAAACCCCACATTCTTTTCCAGAGACTTTTTTCCTCCCCTGTTTTACACATCCAGAGCAGGAGGATATAGAATCCCGTTTTCAAACTAATCCAACTCTGGAATTCTTTCAGAGATGTCTAGTGCCAATGTAATGCTCTGCTGACCACTGTGCAATGGTTTTCAGTAATATATACATCGATACATACAGATCTTGTTAAACACTTCCCTAATCAAGAAAAACTCACAGATAACAAGTACAATATTACTTTGGGGAGCTCCTACTAGACATGCAGGACCTAATTTTAACCTCACTGGGTTCAAACAACCCTTAAAAATAAAGGCTACTTTTTGAAATGAACCATTTCACTGTCAAGCTGTATTGCAAATGACTTTCATTTACCACTCCAAATCCTTTAGCATTTCTATTTCTCATGACTCTTACCCAAATTTTCTATACTGTGAATTTTAGGATTTTTTGTCAAATTAACATCATACATCTGGTTTGTTCTTTCATGTCTTTATTCTTCTTTTGCACTAATGCTCTTTCCTTGTGTAATTCAGAATAGGCGTTTCTCCTTTCCTTTATAAAAGACAACCTTTTCAACAAGTCACCCCACGTGACAGCCTAATAAAAAGATACTTTCGTATTAATATATTATTGGGCTCTTGATTACGGTACCAACTTAATGCCATGGATTTTGATGTGACAACTGGAAGTTCTTTAACCTGTTCTTAAAAAGCAAAGACTTAACAAGTAACTAAAGCCCATAACCCTTCCCCTGCCCCCCCCAGAAAAAGAAAGGTTTACTTTGTAATTGCCATGTTACAAAAAATCCTCAACAACTCAAATCCTCTCAAACTGCAACAGAATTTTTGAAGTGCAGCGCTGAACTACTCATATTGTTTCTACAGTCAGAGCAGAGGCACACAGACAAGTAACTGAAAGGCATCCTAATGTATGAATGTGCAACTTAAGGCTTTACCATGGCAATTACCCGTTTATCTTATTCTGTGGCAATGTGTAGTTACATCTTACTCTTCTTTTCTTTATCCTCCTAAAACCTTTGTAAAGTCTGAGTGTACTGTTACTCTCACACCTATTTTTTCAGTTGTCCTGGGTTCAGCAGTAGCAGTCATTTTTCTCCTTCTTAGTAGCTGGCGCAGTGCTGTGTTTTGACTTTCGGCCTGGTAACAGAGCTGGTAACAATGATGTTTTGGTTTGGCCAAGGACTTTGTGAGTCTCATGCTCTGCCAGGGAGGAGGGGAAGCCGGGGGGAAGCCGAGACAGGACACCTGACCCAAAGTAACCAAAGAAGTATTCCATATCACAGCACGTCATGCCCAGGATGTAACTGAGAGTCACCCGGAAGGGCCGGGACTGCAGGGTTGGAGGAGGTATGGGTTGGTGCTTGGTCGGGCTGGGGAGGTGCGTTATCAGTCGGCTGGTGGTGAGGTGTTGTATTCTCTTCCCCTGTTATTTCTCTTATCGCTATTATTATTGGTGGTAGCAGTAGTGATTTGTGTTATACCTTAGTTACTGGACTGTTCTTATCTCAACCTGTGGGAGTTGCATTCTTTTTGATTCTTCTCTCCATCCCTCCGGGAGTAGGGGGAGGGAAAGAAGGGGGGGAGTGAGTGAACAAGCTGGCTGGCTGGTTTTAAACCACGACATTGGTGAAGGATGCTAACCCAATGGCAGGCCTAGGGCTTTCACAGCAGGAAAGCCATGAAAGGGTGCTGGAGGGACAGCTTGAGAAAAGATATATTTGGTTACCTACACCCTATGGGTCAGCACTAAGAGGACAGAGAATACATCTAATCACAAATCACTACTGTTAAACGCCATAACAGGACAAAAAGGATCCTTTCTGGTACTCGGTAGAAAACATGCTTATATGCTAATAGACTAAATACTGAAACAAAATGCTTGTTTTGTCTAAATAAGAACTCCTGACTAAGTATTTCTCATGTTCAAAATTTGCCACAGCAATACAATAAAATTAAAATGAAGCTTAGACTTCAGATCATACTCAAAAGTTCAAAAAGGCATAGACACTTCACTGTAATTTCTGAATAATATCAGTCTCTTTTCTGGAAAACATCAAGAAAATATTGCTTTTACATGTCCTCATAACCAGGTCAACTTCCTGGCTTTTTGCATTACTGTTGTATCTGAAATATGGCTTAAACTGTGAAGCAGTTGATAAATCTTTGGAGAACAGAAATGGAAAAAAACAGAAATACTGCTTTTAAACTTTCATTCAGACTTTCCAAAACTAAACCTCTGGATAAGAACCTCTATTTATTTCTTCCTCTCTACATGGAACTACTAGAAGAGTTGGAACAGTTGTGATTCACTGAATGCATGCATTTTATGTTCCAACATCTGCTGCTTTTGCAAAATTACGGACATGTTTCCAACCAAGAAGCTACACTTTGGACTTTCTAAATTTAAGCAATATTTGAAACAATTTAATTATGTGTTATCATGAAATTGCATGCGTGATAACCAATTTCAAATCCACTGATTTCTGTATAATGCAAAATTTCGAGTATGAAATAATATAAACTTCCCACATCAAAGTCTTGATTACTATAGTTTACCATTACTGTTCAAAAGCATTGTAGCTAATGCTCTTACTAAGTATGTTAACTATTATTTGTTTTGGTTACTCACTACTATTTTTTGTTAAGAATGCTTTAAACTAGAGGCTCAGCTCTAAAAAAATAAAATAAAAAAAGTCTAGTTTAAGGTGAATTCGCATGTATATGATTTATGAACAGTAACCCCCCCACATTTCCCTTTAATGTTTCTTTGCCCTCCACCAAGACTATGTGACACAATTTTTAAGAAAAATATTAACCTGATAAATGTGCTTCTGTTATGTTCTGCTGGCTGTTTACATAACATCTACTGATAGACCAGAACTATGAAACAATACCATAACTAGCGAAATGTGTTAATTCCAAGTCTGTAAAATTCTATTAATGTCAAATATTATTTGTTTTTATCATCTAAATAAACTAGCTTAAGCTGTCACTCACTCCTTTTTATTCGTTTTTTGTTTTGTCTTACTGCACGCATGTCACAGAGTGAAAAATGTCTATTTAAAGATGAGTGGAAATACCACAGTACATAATGTTTTCATGTCAAAATAATTACATTATTATATTCTGAGTTAAATAATATAAGATAGGAAAACATTTTGATATGCATTTAACAGTTGTAATCCTGGCAGGATCGAATCAGCTTTTTCTAAACTCATTTCTGTTACATAAAAACAAAGAGCTCCCTAACCTGACCAAATGCTTCTCTCATCCATCTAAGCCCCCTCACAGAAGAGGTACAAGTCAAGACATAAGAACATCATGCTTTTTTTTTTTCAAGGCTGAGCCACATTTTGGCCTGTCACAGAACACTCATTTGTTCTCAAAAGAATGCCAGTGGACGTACACTAGCCTGAAAGATGAAATTTGGTGGTTGGATTATTGTGAAGAGATGATCACTGAAATGGATGGAGAGATGACAAAAATGTAATACTACTTTATGAATGCAAGTTGTTTTTTTATTTAATAAACCAAATTGAAGCTGCATTTAGACACTTCTCTGTCTTGAGCTATGTTTTTATATGTATATGATGGACCATTTTTGTGTCCCCTATGGAATAAACCAAGTATTTTCTATTATGCCATTCACTACACAACCTTCTAGTCCTTAATAAAGAGAAGAATTTATCTCCATCTATTTCTTACGGAAAAGAGTAACTGTATTTTCTTGATGTATTTGATATAAATCCTTTGTTTGTTAAAGGATACAGAAAGATACTTAAAAACAAATGTCTCCCATGTAGTTATTATACTTCAGTAAATATAGTAATTAAAATAATTTCATTTGCAGTATTAATTTAAATACTGTCGTTGTCCCCCCCGTCCCCCCCAATTTTCACAACCTGTCTTCACGAATAATGATGCTGTTTCTTCTAAAGGTCAATATATTTCAAACCGCTTTGGAGACAAATTCTTAGGGCTCATATGCCTAGCAGGTATGGGTTGAGGTAAGTACATTTAACATCAAAAAGATAAGAGATTCCTATCACCCGTGGAGTCAGGCCAAATCTGAGAGCTTAAAATAGCTTTTGGCAAGTATACAGTAGAACAGTTGCCTTATGTAATAAACACAGAAAAATTAGGCACTAATACATGTGCAACACAGCATTAAGTCTTGAAGCACTCCACAGAAATGTCAATATTCCAGTAACCCATTTACTTCATATTTCTATTTCACCATTTCCCTTCTGAAATTACACAGAGATTACAATTTTCTTCCTTTATATTAGTATCACAAATTGTGATTGTTTACTTTTTTACAGCATCCCTTTCACATGAACACTGTTTTCTGTTCCTCAAAGTATCTTCTCCTTGGTAGCTTGCTTTAACACTGTCACATAACAAATGCATGCTTGTTGTCACAATGAGTGCAAGAGAAAGCTTTGTATTTCTGATGTCATTTTGATACATCATGATTTTACAGAATTAAATCACTAAATCTAACACTTCACAATACTACCAAAGGTAGCACATGACTTACTTAATACACAGCAAACAGAGTTTCTATCTGCCCAGTTTTAGTAAAATATCAGGGCAACAAAGCCATAAATTGTCCTGAATATTAATTTTCTCTAACCTGCAGTAAACCATTTTTGGTTTCATACTGCACAGTTTAGACAAATCTATAACCAAGTATGTGCAACAATAAGTAATGAATCAGCACACAGACATGACTGTAGATTGATACAGGAAAACACATTTTAAAAAGCCGTTTTAGTCAATAAAATAAATATTAGGCCTATGAGAAATCAGCTCCAGTCCCCCTATCTTTTGTGGAGTCAAGGATTCATTCCATGTATATATGGCTGTAAGCAATGCTTTTACAAACGTATTTATAGCTGACATCAGATACCCGAAGCAGATACCCTTGATCAAAATACAAATAATAAACCTACAAAGGTGTTAACTGGAACAGTGCAACTTTATTTAAGTTCAGCTAGAGAATATTTAAATTGAAAGATGTTAAGGTATCAATGACAAAAATTAAGAGGCTCCAAATGCGCAGGCAATACAGTCAAGGTTTCCAACCTAACTTTAAGGGAAATCATAATTAAAGACCTGAAAGTCCTCTCATAACCTTCTTAAGATGGACTGGCCATGAAGAAAGGGAAAAAGAGAACTGGTATTATGTACAACACTGTACACCATCTTCAGTAGGTCACTGGTCTTTTAAATAATCTCTAGCGAACAAATAAGATTTCAGAAAGTTTTTAGTAGATAATTACACTTCCTGATTTTGTAATTAGTGGAACTACATGTAATTACATAATAATTATGACGGTAATTACGTAATTAAGATGTATAATTATGTAGTAAAAAACATTATGGAAATAAAAGCCATCAACTGTATAAGCACAATACATTTTTAAAAATAAATTCTGTATCATCTGTTTAAAGCTACCATTTTCCTCAAAATATCAAAGTGATTATGAGCCATCACTGGCAAGTTCTAAAATATATTTCTTATGTGATTTAAAAATCATACAGATAATTGTATCTTTTAAAAAAATCTCTTAAAAGCCTTAGCTTTACATTATCCTTCTGATGTCTAGGCACGTATATACTGAATGGATTATACAGAGTTAAACTGTTTATCTCTCTATTTCCAATTTCTACTAAAATAATAATAAAAAAAATTAGCATCAATGTCAGAATTGTGGTAGCTAGCTAAAAGACAGGATTTTGGTGTTTTGTTTTTTTTTTTTTTTTTTGCATACACTGCCAGATCCGTTAAACTTAAGGGTCTTCTAAAAGGGAAAACATGCTAGTCTTGCACTTTCCACTAGAAAAAAGAGCTTACTGCTGTGAGAAGCAGTGATCATTAGAAGACACCTTGTCACTTCTGACTTCCACTTAACAACAACAAAACTGCCCCCATCAAAAAACAAACACAAACTTTATTAATTGATATGAAACCAGAAATACAATGTGTCTGTAAGAAAAATGTCAGAGTTGCAGATAAAAAAGAAATAGTGAAGAAAAAAGACCTCTAAAAGTATTTTTTGTTAGAGAAACTCACTAAAGAACTGATAAAGAAGGTAGAAGACATTATACAGACTACACTATTGAATGGGTTGTAATAAGTTGGCATGTATCTATACATTTAAGTAGCAAAAAAAGTCCTGAAATGCAAATGAGAAGATATGCTTCACTGAAAAACAGGTGTGAAAAGAGAGTAGCAACATACTCAGACTTTAGGAGGATAAATAAAAGAGGGATATGACAGAACCACAGATTACCACAGGATAAGATAAAAAGGTAATTAACCATGGTAAAGCCTTAGGTTGCATATTCGTACATTAGGATGCCTTTCAGTTACTTGTCTGTGTTCCTCTGCTCTGACTGGAGAAACAGTATTAGTAATTCAGCACTGCACTACAAAAATTCTGCTGCACATTGGGAGAATTCAAGTTACCTACAAGAAAGCTGCAGAGGGACTTTATACAAGGGCATGTAGTGACAGGACAAGGGGGAATGGCTTTACGCTGAAAGAGGGTAGAGTTAGATTAGAAATTAGGAAACAATTCTTCACTGTGAGGGTGGTAAGACACTAGAGTGAGCAGGTTGTCCAGAGAAACTGTGGCTGTCCCATCCCTGGCAGTGTTCAAGGACAGGTTGGATGGGGCTTTGGGCAAACTGGTCTAGTGGAAGGTGTCCCTGCCCACGACAAGGGGCTTGGAACTTTATGATGTTTAAGGTCCCTTCCAACCCAAACCATTCTATGATTCATCCCACCTGCAACATTACAATATGCAATGGAAAAATCTTCATTAATAAAAATCATTTTATTAGCTGTACAATCCACAGTAAATGCACTGCTGTCATGCCACAGATTTTCCACATTGTAGACATAACAGTTTTAACTCATTTTTCCATTTATTTCATTCACAAGCTGAAGAAATAACAATATGTAACTTCGAGAGGTGTCACACTCCGTAAGCCTGCCCAGAGAAAGGGTTATAAAAATGTACAGTGCAATGGGATTTATTTAGATTTTGTAGGTTTAACTAAAAGACCACATGAGCAGAAATAAAATGGAGAAAAAATTACACTTCTAATGTTAAAAATATCCAACTGGCAATAAAAGAAGTTGCAATCATTATGGGAGGATAACTTAAGATTTAAAGATCAGCTAACTGTTTATACATTACTTCAAAAGGGCCAACAAACCTAAAGTAAACACTTTTCAATAATTTTTGCTTTCAAAAAAGTTAGTAAGATTTAAAAATACTCAAGAAACGGTGACTCTAATTAAAAAAAGTAAAAATGTTCAGAAATCTTCCTCTTCAAAACAACACATTAAGGAAAAATGAACAAGTGCTTTTGAAGATATGCTCTAAGATTAAATTCTTGGAAATTATTATTTTACAATCTCTTCAAAACAACATGATTGGAAGACAAAGTACTTGACAGCAAATGTGCAGAAGAGCATTTGTTTGCTTGGATGTAAGGATCACTATAGTGAGCTGAAGCCAGCTCAGTGATAATGTCTGGAGATGTGACAAACAGAAATGCTTTGTTTATTGTCTCTCTGGAAAGAGATATGCTGAGTTTCATCTGTTGCCATCTTAAAAATAAATGCACATACACATATGCACATAGGTTATTCATATGATTTCTCCTTATCTTCCTCTGGAAAATGCATGTAGATAACTAGATCCCTTTATTTACTGCAACAAGTTGTAGCCTGTATATGATAAAAAAGTGGCAAATTGTTCTGATGCCAGAAGTCTCCACTTCATTACATTAGTTTCACATTCAATACAATCCTTCCAGCTCCATCTCACACCTGTACTCCTCCCATTATCTGACTGACCCTCCACACTGATCTCAGCCTAGGGATATCTCCTTGCTCAGGCCCATCCTTTCAACCCTAATTGCAGTTTGTGTGTCTCCTTCAGTCTCACCACCATCAGGAACACATACATTAAACCACACTGACAAGCAGCCCTGCCAACCTCCTGATTATACCTTCTTTCAGAGAGTTACGAAAAAATTTCTGTTGAAAAAAACCCAAACCAACAACAAAATCATTCCAACCTGCTACTTGGCACACCAAGTTATGACCATACTGGGGAAAAACACCCAGCACTGAAATGATGGGATTCACACAAATATTCAGAGCTGAATTTTATTTTTTTATGTCTAGATCTAACAGCCTAGAAAAGTTTAGTTTTTCCCAACATAATTTTGCACTTTAATAATCCATAGAGTAAACTAGGAACTTCTGGTGCTTGCATGGAAGAGTGGCAGTGCCATAAACAACCTCAGTGATATTATTAATGCTTTCAGAATAATGCTGCAGTCATTGCGAATAAAAAGACTATAGCACCCTTGTCTTCTATTTGATGCCAGCAGGAGGAACTGAACTGGCATCTACTACTGGCATCTCTCTGTAGAGACATCTATGTGAGGCAGAGCAGTTGTATTGACTTTACGTGGGCTCCATCTCTCTTTGTTTTTAAAGACGTAACTCTCCACTCCTGCTACTCCTTAATGTTCACCTAAGTAGTAATGTCTAAATAAAATCAAAACCTAGCTCTGAAAAAACAAGTGTAAGAAAGTGCTGAAAATGTTTTGAGTAAGTTGCTAGTCACAACGGAGCCTTTTTTCCTTTCCCGGTTTAAAAAACAGTTCAATCCAAACAGCTCTTACGGTGTTATTCGTATCTGTAAATTAGGGGGTGTGGCACAGGGATACTGAAACTTAAACTGTTTTCTGACCCAATACTAACTGTGCAAGTTTCTAATTTAGAAAGGCAGCAAAGGAATTTCAGAATTTCACTTTGTGTAATATGACGACTAAGAACCTTACACTGTATCACAATGTTAACATATTAAACCATATCATCATAACAGACCTTAAACTTCCAGATGAATGGAAACATCTATTTGAAGGATAAATGCTACTATTAGTAATAGCATTAAAGACCTGTAACTATATAATCCAGGTATTTCTGGATGGTACAATTGACAATTAATTTCTGCAGTCACTGAAACAAGAAAACATCATGTAGACCAATCAGCTTATTTTTGATTCTTACAGGGAAAAGAGTGACCAACAACAATATGTAATGATTACAGTAGATCACAAATGAAAAATGAGTGAACGATGCTGTTGCAAATGCTGTAAACACCATACTGGTATAAATAAGCAGAAGGACAGTCTGCAAAACATGTTAATCCTTCTCCTGTATTCCACAGCAGCAGACCTGACTTACTGGAGGTTTATACACAAACAAACAAGACAAAGGGAAAAAAAATCAAACCATCAAAGAACTCCCCCACAAACATGCAGAGAAGTGGAAAATAATTCAGGTTAGTTGTTGAAAGAGCCTTAGAAGATAGCACACAGGTTTTAAATATGGAAAACTCTCTGAGAGAATAGTCTATCACCCACTGTGCACAGAATAAGCTTCAGAAAGCAAAATTCATCTTAAGATACAAGGAGCAGCTCTCTACAGCAGATACAGTGAAGCACCAGAAAAAATCAGCTGTAAAACTTGACAAGTTTGTAGAACCTGCACCACCAGAGGATTTTTAAATTTAGCCTATCTTTAAGACATAGGCTATGGTATTGATCCTCTTGCAGGAAAAGGGAGAAGCTTGGATGTCTTCTGGAACTCCCACTGATTTCATAATTATTATTTCAATGAATAGTATGGACCTTCAATATAAACAATTAAACAAACAAAACCTGTTTCATGA
Organism: Pezoporus occidentalis; assembly: GCF_034315485.1. NCBI lineage: Eukaryota > Metazoa > Chordata > Aves > Psittaciformes > Psittacidae > Pezoporus > Pezoporus occidentalis. The sequence continues at coordinate 482,475 of NW_026913092.1, read as the reverse complement.
TTAAGGTTCTGTATTTTGAAGAGGCAAGTACAGAAAATACAAATGAATCAGTAGCAAAATCTCAAGGTTCTGAATGACAGAAGACATTAATTCTTTCAAGCTATGATGGAAACCACATTTATATCTTGAACCTCTAGCCATTGAAAATTCTTTCTGTTTACAGAAGAGCACTCCAAGATGAATAACACCTAAAGCTGCTGTTAAGAATAAACAGAATATACAAGAAAGAAGAACTAGCCTTTAAAAATACAGGGAAAATGGCAATAAAAGGTAGATTTGACAAAAGTCTATGCAATTTAGGCTCAGAACATCCCAAAACAAAGCAAAAATCCTCCCCAAACCAAAATCAAAACAACAGTGAATAAGTGTTCTAGTCACATAAAAAGTAAAGGGAAGACTGAAAATACCAAAGATGTACAACACATACATTAAAACTTGCCACCATTTTTTATAAAAGCAAGGATGCTGATCACAGGTCACAGACAGAATGGCTTGTGAACGATGGCATGGAAATAATCTTTTTCTTGGCTTTCAAGGGAAAATAAACACTCACTTCACATTATGAGGGGGATTTGATTAAATTTCCTTTTCAGAAATAAAACAAAATTAGCATATAAAAATTATTTCAGTCCTACAGAGTTTTACATCAAGTGTATCAAATCAAGAATATGCATTACTAGAAAACAGAACACTGGCATCTATAAAATAAAAAGGTGACCAAAATAGCAATAGGCAATTATTCTCAAGTTCTGGTTGTGTTTTAGAGCAATACAAAGATGTCTTCCTCCCAGAAGATATCTAAAAAATGGGACAGAACTGTACATAGGTTTACCTCACCTAGTTAGTCTCTTTGAAGAGAACTGAATTTAAATGGTAAACTAACAGATCTAACTTGTCTTGCCTTAATACCTTAACACCTGCTGTGGCACCAAGACTGAAATCATTGGCTGGCTGAAGAATATACAAAAACTTTCAAATAGCTAAGAAAAAAAAAAAAATACACCATGCTGAAAGGTAAACTGTCCAAGAGAACAGAAGTTCCTAGGAGAGTTCGTTCAATTCCTTGACAATTACCCTGGAAACCAATTTTATTGAACTTTCTCCAGTTAGTGATGAGGGTCCAACAAATATTTTTCGATTAAGGCAGAAGGTGTGAAATTATGTGAATGCAGAAGCCACCATACTACTTTTTTTAGAGATATTAACCTTGAATAACAAAATTCTAAATGAGATTAAGCAGGCCAAAATGACTGAAACCAGGAAAATCAAAGTAAACCAAAATGCCATGAACTTGAGATACGAACTCATGATTCTGAAATGATGGGAGAAAAAAAGCAAACCCAAATCCCTCAAGTCTCAGGATTTCTCTAATTACTTAACTATGAGTTAATAATATGAACAGCTATGAACAGGGCACAGGTGACTCCAGAAAACATCAGCAGAGGTACTTCCAGCAAACATACAGATCCAGTGTACAAGACCCTGGATAGATACCAGCTAAAATACCAAGTATTTGCAGTTTCTCATCCTGAAAGATTAATTCAACCTAGAAAATACAGTATACAGAAATGCTAAGAGTAAGGATCATGCATCAAAGACCAATTCTTCCTAAAGAAAGCCAAGAGTTTCTCTTCGTTTAAAACAAAATAGAGATGTTACCACTGTTCCCAAAAGCATAATAGAGAATATCAAGGAAGGGAAACAAACAAACATTTAAGGAATGGACATTAACCAGCCACAAACAAGTCAGAATGGAAAAATTCTGGTGAATTTTCAGTCATCACAGATCAAGGGTCTGAAACAGATTTTGAACAGCAGGGAAAAAGGAAGAACCACACACAGGTTTCAAAATTAAGTGCCATAAACTTTCAATCCTTAAAGATGATGTGGTCTGCAGTAGCAGGGGATTGGATGTGATCATCCATGAAGTCCCTTGTACTCTTATGTTTTTGCATTAGGCAAGAGATCTACACATGAAGTAATTTGGTTTCAGCTTGCAGTAGCATCCACCACCATATAACAATATTAATTCAGCACATTTCCAAAATTGTATTAACCTGGAGGTCTAATTGTATTAGACTGGAGATCACACTGGTTATACAGTGTGACCTTATTTGGAGGTACAAAGACATTCTGAAATGCAAGCATCAGAATGAATTCACTATCTTAGAGGCATTAGGAAAGGAAATGAGAACCCCAAAAGGAAGCACAATAGGCCCAAAACAGACTGTTCATTCATTTGAGCATTTTTTTAGCTACAATGTTACACTACTTTGATTTTGACAATATTTAGAAAGACTGAATTTTGTTTAGCCTCTTTCCATCACGCAGGAACCTATCTTGTGACGCAAGGCAGGAGTAGGGAAGACAGCCACAGCAGAGCAACTATTAAAGTAGTGGTAGTAGTCTCCAGCTGCAGCACGTTTTCTTTACAGACACCACCAGCACTGCACAGAGGGTGCAGTGGAAGTGCTCTCTGTGGACAATGCACTTCAACAAGTAGGACCCAAACACAGCTTTATTCAGAATTCTACACATTAGCCCACCTTCAGAAATATTCTTCTGTCAGCTTGAAAATCACTTAGCTGCACAGAACCTGTGGATCCATTACAGCTTGGAAATGTTTTAGTTCAGAAATGTTATGGTAATCGAGAGAAGAAAAAAAATAATCTTCCTACATTAGCTTAATCTGTGTATTTAAGAGAACTTTGTAGACAATTAGCACTACTGCTTTTCTTGTGCTATCATTTTGTCCCTGATAAAAAGTGTCTCTTAATACTAGCAGCTGAACGTAAATTTTAATTTTGTATACATATATTTTAATTAATCTATTTACTGAAGCTGATGTGTCCTTCAAACGTCAAGCAAAGAGATTTTTCTAATGGTGTAACATGCAAGAAAAGCACTTTTTCCAAAGCGCAGTTGCTTCAAAAGAAAAAGAGAGACATACAAGATATTCTTAAAGTGGTTAATTCCAACATAACACATTCCTCTCACAGGGGGTGCCTGAATTCATACTTTATTCTAGTTTGTATTTTAGATTACAGCTTCGTAGTTCAGATTTGAAGACTACAAACAGGGAGGTCTAGTTGCTGGCACGCACACTGCTATTAAGCTATGTTAATTAATTAAAATTTTAAACTTACCTTTATCATCTTCAGCAATCACTTTATCCATTGCATACTCCACATCAAAAATGTATCGGTAAAAGCAGAGCTGAGTGTACAGGGCCTTTTCAGAATACTGCAATGTAAAAAGATAGCAATTAAAAACCCAACTCAAAAATGTGCCTGCTGCACCCATTTCAAAGTCCACTATCAAAAGGTGAATCTTCTTAGTTCCTATTTTTTATCCTGTTTATTTGTTCTATTCATGTCAGATTTTAGAACTATGACTGTTACTATTACACCACAAAATCTCTTTACTGTATTGCTACTTCTTATCAGAATTTACACCAGACTTTTTTATCTAAATCATACTAAACTTACAAGTTCTCACAGAAACATAAATTGTGTTTATCCATTCTTACAGATACACGCATCATAATGATGCTTTAGCAACAAAATGTAAGTTGTAAGAATGATGGGACAAAGGAGTAACTTCAGTGCTTTAATACACCATACAATGCAATTATCTCAAAAAAGAAGAACTAATGTATATATTTTTGATGAATACAGGTGTTTGGCTGTATTTCCTCCCTTCCCACACACACACAGCTGTGGTTACATAAATTGTGAACATGCCATTCAAATAAGAACAGGTGCATATATACCTTTAGAGCTATGCCATCACCTTGCTCTACACATCTGTGAAGGCTACTGCCTGTTTAGTAATCACACATTTAGTTAAAAAATCTGCAGGTGTGTATATGTGGAATATGATATTCAGTTAAATGCTCTGTCAGGATGTCAAGCCTCTGTGCTATTCCTCTAGTTCAAAAGTACATGCCTGTATGCATTTGTGTCACTTGCCATTCTGTGCACTAGAAGATTGCTTGAATAGACATGAGATCCATCTTGCCCATGCTACAACTAAACCCTTTCAAGTTAATTTTCCTGAATTTTTGTTCAGTAAAACATTCCAATTCCTGCTGTTTAAGATACCAAAGTACAAATACTGGCCAACAATGGTTTGAAGAGTTGTGCGTTATAAAAATCTTAGTTAAGAATGAGACAACCATAACAGCATCAAACATGGAAGTAGCATCAATTTGAATACATTTAGTACACGTCGGTATGTACAAATTCTTGAAGATTTTCCTGATGCACTATAAGACCAATGAAGAATGTGGTTAGACCAACCTGAAACTGTGGCTCAGTACACAAAGAACGATCCTGAGAATGCAGTGGAAGAGCAGCTGGCAAACTATTTCTGCTTACTGGAATTCTGCTTTAACTTAGCTTTTCACTCTTCCAACCAATCAAGCCAAGGTTTGTTACTAAATTCAGCTAATTTTACACTTCCACTGACATGTTATAAAGTATCTGTAACTATTAAGCGACTCATGTTGAGACATTTGACAACTATTACTACTGCTTAGTTATTTTTTATGTATTTTAACACTGTACTTTTTTCCACTTCATGTGAACCTATTTTAAAAAAAGACACAGAGGCTTATTTTACTCCTTATTAGCTATTCTATGATATGCATCATCATTATACTATTATACACCAGTTATTTTTAGTAAATCCTGATTACTGCTTCCTGAAGAAGAAAAAAGGACGACAGCGATTAAGTTATTTGTTTAGTTTTTTAGATTCAGCTGTAATTGCTGGTACACATCTCCCTGACTGCACACATGAAGCAGGTTGAATAGAACACTGAAATTACCTCCTTCATAATAGTTTGTTTTGATAATGTATTGTGTGTCGAGATGATGAGAAACAGTTGCTGTCAATTTGATTAGCCATTATATTTTTATGTTAATTGCCATTATTAGGTCCATTCTGTTTAGTGTCACCATAGAAGCCATACAATGTTAGCATAAATAACAAATTGGAGTAAATTAGGAAGATATATTTTTGCCAATTCATTTTAATTGCCCCTCAGTCCTTCCGTCGGTTAACGCAGCTGTTGACCCATAATAAGCGCTAGGTCAATATAGCTGCTTGTCAATTCAGAAATGCAAAGTGCTGTGTTGCTGGTAATGGATATACAACAACCTTTGCCAGCCAACTGAAGCAAACGAATGACAACCCACATGAAAAAAAAAAGCATCAGCTATAGAGTTTAGTGACCTGATATTAGTAGGCAGGCTAATTGAAAGTCACTGCTTAAATGGATAACAAAAATACAAAAATCAGTATGTAAAAATGTACACATTTACACACAGATATACACACTTTTTCTTTTTTTTTACTGATAATGTGCTAGTATCACCTTCCGTTTAGCTTCCTGCCACATCCTACCCTAGTAATAGGTAGAAAACAAAAGGGTTTGAAAATTTTCATGTGAATAAGTATGAATATTATGGCATACTTATGAACCCATGGGAGAGGTACCCCAAATTTAAAAGGACTTCAGGAATTACTTTATATCACCACTGCTTTTATTTCCTTATTTTCCGATAACCTGTAGGTTTAAAAGTGGGAAGAAAGTCCAATTTCTAAAATCAAATCCCAAGTAGTATTTTATGTTTAATGGTGATTTCTTTTGTGTAAAGAAAACCTGACACCCCCAACATTATGGCAAGAACTTGGACTAAATTTGTATTATCATTTATGCTTAATTTCTTCCCATGAAAGACTGAATGATGAGTACATGAAAAAAAACCTCTATTTTGAAGTTCTTATTTGTTCCATGATGTTTGATTTCTTGATTTCATTAAGAACTGACTTCAGCAGCTAAGTCTGCTTCTTTGACAGCTTCCATTCATAGCAAGAACACATTGTTCTTTCCATACAACCAAATACTGTTTTATTTGAAATTGCATTTAAAACAGCAGTGAAAAGATGAAGGAACCAAAGGTATATAGTTTGCATTCAGCACAGTTATTATTCACTCCTTTCACATAAAAATTAAGCTTCTAATATAAACATAAGAGATGTAATATTCACTGTGCTTGGCCAACAAAATATTAAAGAAATCTAAGTTGAATATGGTTGCAGAACTGAGGCCAGCTGTGCATCTCCAACCTGCCTCCCCAGGAAGAATTTTTTATGAACACTGGAAAAGCAAACTTTCATGACTAAGCACAAAAGCAGGGTACAAAATGCTCAGTTATGAAAAGCAAATAATCCTGCTCAGCTACCACACACACCAGGGAATGCTCACTGGGAAATACATTAGGAAAGGAGACTTCACAGATGCAAAGCATTTATATTTTTGGAGTTCCTGAAGGTCAGCTGTGCCTCTACAAGTGCCCAAGTCCACTTTGTTTGCCTGCAATAATTAGCTTCCTATTTGTCTTGTCCGTACAGCTGCTGACGCTTGAACAAGTCACTGAAGGGTACCACCATCTCTTCTTCTAGGACAAATGCCTAGAGCAAGGCCCCAGCTCACTCCAACGCTCAGGCCCAGTAAACTGTGATGCATTTTTCCACATCAGAACAAAATTTCCAGTAGGGAATGGCCTCAACTACATCAGTTCCTAGCAGTGTACGCAGTGAAAAGGGGATTTCTCCGGAAGAACCAGACACAGGTCTGCAACCCTTCTGGCAAGAACAGAGAACTGAATTTTGTTTTCTTCAGCTTGCACAAAGAGAGTGGGGAAATTGCCAGTATCAACCTTTTCTCCTCCTTCAGAAGTGTCAAAGCTCATCTCCCTGAAAGTAAGCGGACATGGGAAGATTCAACTGTTGGTGACCGTCTTACTACACTGAACACAGTGCCTGAAGAGAACTTAAGATGCACTATTTCTCACCAGCTTTTCTGTTATGGAAGGAAGGTTGGTGGCAGCTGCATTTTGGTGTTGAAATTAGAAGGCTCTCCCTCAGTGCTGGTTGTTTTAGATTACATCTCAAGAAACTTCAGCTGAGATGCCTTATTTGCCTCATCCTCCTCCATCCTGTTAACAGAGTGCCTGAGTGGCTTAACACACCAACCTTTAACATCCATTTAGTAGCTAAGGGCAATATGAAGACCTAGAGAATCCAGGTAAGAAAGGTCTGAGGAAATGAAAACGCCAAATATAAACAGAAGGAAAAGCTGATGGAAATTCACATCAGCAAGGTAACAGAAGACTGAACTAGTGATTCTATTTCTGATGTTTTACTTACCTGGATATAGTGCTATTCTATTAAAAACACCTTTTCAGTCTCTTGAAAGTATACAGTTGAACAGGCCAGAAAACTAAACACCCTACTTAAGACCAATTTTCTTTGAACTGTTGTGAGTTCCTGTATTAACTGAAGTAATATGTGATGGTCAATGCTTTTTCAATGCTTTTCAGATTACTCATATTCCTCTACAGTAGGTGAAGTCTTTTATTTACTCTTTGGCATCTCCTAAATTCCTATAGCTCTCTATAGTCCCACCACTCTCATGATCCCCTAAATATTTTCTGCATTCTCTTTTTTGTTTCGGCCCTTCTGCTTTCTTCTGCACTTGACTCTCTTCCACTTCTTCAAGCCCACTCTGTGGTGGTGTTATTTTGTATTCTTTCTCATTTACTCTGTTGTGTCACCTATGGCTTTATGGAGGATGAAGTCAACAAGAAATTAAAAAAAAAAACACAAAAGCCTTCCCCTTCTAGTTTGCTAACTCTATTAGACTGCTTTACAAAGGAGATAATTTCCACAGGCTACAGAAGTTATTTGTATTACTTCAATTAATTATAATACAAAACAGTGGCACCACTTCATTAATCAGCTGCTTGAGAGAGTTACTTTTGTGAAAAGCCTTCTTGGTAATTTGATTACAAAGAACAGTGGCTCTTACTACTGTGATATGATTCAGCATGTCCATCAAACAAATCCTTTAGAACTATTTCTTAATACTTTAAAAACAGGAAAGAAAGAGGAGGAAATAGAAGTCTCTTGGCATAAAAATGTGTCTCAGAGACTCTTTCAAGGCTTAGAAGTAACAGAGCAAAGCATACAGGAAATACTTCAGTGCTTTGAGAGGCATTTCCTCCCCTCCCCCCCCTTAGAAAGACGCAGTAATTAAAACCTAATTATTATCTTCATTTTAAACAAAACCTAAAGTGAATACCAATTAATAACAACATACTAATGAGCATCTGCTGTGATGAAATTGAATATGAATGTGCTGCAAATTTCGGGTAATTTATTTTTTCGGGGAAGTGCCACTGGTCTCAATCTACTGCTGGAAGATTGTATAGACTGTACACATTTTCCATCGTGTCTCTTATGTGCAGCAATTCCTATTTCCAAAAAAAGGGCATAGCTCAGCTTTGTGCATGTTTATGTATACAAATGCCATCCACACTACAATGATTTCAAGGGAATAACCTGAAGCATAAGACCATGTTTTACACGCCTCACGTATTCTTTTGTAAAACGAAGGCAGTCACATCGCACCAGGTTCACACAACCCCTGCCCACCATCACATTCTGAAGGCGGACACTCCTGCACAAAAAGAGCTCATGAAGTGTGAATTAATGTTACACTACAAACTCATAACACACATGCCCCTCACCTCATGCCAATGCTCATGTGTACTGAATTCTGGTCTCCTTATGCATCACAAAACCTAGTTAAAACACAGTGGTTGTCTGCGTCGAATAGGCCGAAATAAACTGTGCATCTAAAATAACTACTTCATATAAAACAAAAAAGGTGAAATAAAAGTACATCTAAATTGCAGCCCTTATGCTTTAGCACACTGCACGCAATTATGTAGGGGTGAGTGTGGCTTCCTTCTTAACCCTCCACCCTCCATACCTCAATCAATATTGTTTTTTTAAGCAATTATGACTCGCAGAGTTCATTAAAGAAGTAAAATGAAACTGAAACAGGTATGGCAGACCTGGATATGATGAAATTTTCCCTAGTACTTTTGTTAACATGGACTGTATGATCAAAGAAGACGTTCTTCCATATACATGCAGGGGTCAATGTAAAAAAACCCCAAACAAATAAAACCCCACCAAAAGCACAGCATAAGACTCGATATTCGTGTACATTAAGTAACTGAAATGACAAGAACGTTTGCTGGTTTAAGTCCTGTTTAGCAGTCAGTGAAACCATTACAGAGGATCTAATTATGAAAACCAACTGTGGACTGCAATGCCAGCAGAATGCCAGAACAGAGAAGTGGGTGAGGAACTGTGTGAAGAACAGATGACAGTATCTGCTGACAAGAAACACTGGACTGGATGAAGGGGTTGAGAGAACACCTCCAGGGTGAATTCTTGCAATAGTACTGTTAACCATTTTCATTAAGAAACCCTGGAGAAAAAGTATCTGGCTATTAACAAGATTTAGGAGGCATAAATATGGCAAAATAGAAAGGGAAGGAAATTTAATAAGCAAAATATATTCTTATATATAAAGAAATATAACCACATATAATATAAATAAAGAAATACTAAGGCCACAACAAAGCGGCTAAATGAATTCTCTAGAACTGGGAAGTCCCAAGCTGGAATTCTTCTGCTATGAGGATTCCTAAAATGATGCCTCAAGGCACATGGCATGGACACAAGGTGATCAGTGTCAGCAGACTGGGCATTACTCAACCTATAGAGGTCTGGAGGAATGGAGGGATGAAGCTGTTGAACCACTCATGGTGGTGGATCACCCCTACTTAAAGCTGGCAGCGTAGGCAGACATGAAATAAACCTTGTTCTTCCCTAGAGGTATGTTGTTTTTCAAACAGAAAAGCTGTCATCTTTGCTTAACATCAGTCTCTCATTTCAATACGTATGCAGTCCTCTCCCCTATTCCTGGTTTTACGTGTGCTCTACTGCTCATCTGAACATGTGGCAAACCAAATTCAACTTGCTAATCCAGCAAAAACACTCACCTCTTTTCTAATACGGCAGAAAACTAACCCTTTAAATCTAATTACCTCCCTCTGTGGTCAACAGCTGAACAAGGCAAAGCGGCAAACTGCATGGTAGCTGATGTGAATACACCAGACTAGCTACTGCTAGCAAGGGAATACAGTATGTACCCCTGCTTTTAGTTTGGGGTTCAAGCTCTGCCTTGCACCCAGTACTCAAGCAAAGAAGTGGTGAACGCTCCATCCCTGGAAGTGTTTAAGGCCAGGTTAGACAGAGCCTTGGACAACATGTCTACTGTGAGGCATCCCTGCCCATGGCAGGGAGGTTGGAATTAGATGTTCTTATGGTCCCTTCCAACCCTAACCATTGAATGATTCTATTATTTGAGCAGCGAAATAAGACCTAGCAGTGAGAACACAAATCTTAACTGAGAAGTACTCTTTTTTGGGGTGGCGGAATCACTTTCTTCACATCCTCTCAGTATATGTCATTGTGAAGCGTTCTTTATTCTAAAATTTTCAGCATTGAGGTGTTTATGACTAATTTTTGATATTACTAATATTTAATATAGTTATACAAGGGACAAGCATAGCTCAGGAGATGATATGCCTGGGCTGTTCATACTGTCATATGAATACAAAGATCTGTAATCTTAGGTTTCTGGTCAAAGGATACTTGACACTGGTACTTACAGCAACAGGAAAAAAATGTTTGGATAAAACCAAGTCTTTTACAATTTACAACTTCGCATTCTAAATCAGGTGAATGAAATATATTTTAAAATTATAATTTAATCTGTAATCTGCCTCATGGATCTGCAGAGGCTCTAGAATATTCATGTTCTCCCTCTGAAAGCAGTATCACTGTATAACTGAGTAATTTGCAGGCTAACTAGTCTGGAGCCTACACTGATGTACTTCAGGACGGGTATTGTACAAAAATTCTCAAAACTATCATCTACAGCAGAAAGGTTAAGACTCAAGGTTTTTCACATAAAATCAAACAAATGAGCTTTACTGGACAGCTGACCAACAACAGACATTACTCTGGAACTGGACTTACCCAGCAGCACATAGAAGCAAAACTACAAAATTGTATCTGCACAAATGCACTGAACATAAGATTGGTGAAGCACCAGCATGATACCAAAATCAAGTGTATTTTAATAGCCTCCGATCAAGAATATTTGCACACTTCAAATAAATTGTAGCTTGATTTAAGCAGTGTATATATATACTCTTAAAATATATCCTCTTCTTGGTGTACAAGACAATCTAACAAAAAAAAAAATTAAACCCCTCTATATTTACATTTTTAAGGAAAAAAAAAATCAAGCACTTTCAAAGTCACCCACTTATTTCTGAATTACCTGAACCTTGGCAATCTGGGATAAGAAGTAGTTAACAGAAAAGACTTGGTAAAAGAGGATTAAAATTGAAAACCACCTCTGTAAAACAAAGCTGTCATTCTGCTCTAGAGATAAAGTACCATGGCCAAATGGTTCCCCAGGAATTTTAAGTGTTACAGAACAAGCTAGTACAGCTCCAGACCTTTGCCTCATTCTAGAGAACTGATGGATCTACTCCCCGAGTGAAAAGCACTCATGGCAGTCAACTATAAGTCATCTTCTTACTTGAAACAGAAAAAATAAGAACAAGCATAGGATCTCTCATCACTGAACAGAACTCTTTCACCTTTTAGGCAATTTCATGTACTTCCATAAAAATTTCTAAAATTATGATGTTCTTTGTAACAAACAGAAACTCTAAATATCCAGGAAACACTTTACAAAAAGATGTGTTACTACAAAAAAATATGTTCCTACCATTGAAAGAATAAGTTAGGATCCTACAGCTGAAATCTGCATACAGAATCCATACTCTCATTCATGGAGAACTGTTCCTCAGGAAGAATTCATACCCTGTTTCTCAGGACCCAAATTTTTCTCATCTGGAAACCAAGTAAACCAAATGGAGCCCAACCATGAAGAATATATGAAGCCACCTTACTAAGAGTAAATTCTGCTGGCAGGGAAAGAATCTGTGTAAGGTAGCTCCTAGACTAGAACCACAAATCAACCATCTATCAGCTGCAGTCGTTTTTCATGACAAAGAGAGAGAGGCCATTACTAGAGGCCTGAGGCTACTAGAGGTATCATAGAGAACTCTGTAGGCTGCCTTTTTACCATTTCATGCACTCTTCTGACATGTTCAGCAATGCTTGTGTATTACCAAGGATGACCAAAAGGTTACTCCTCATTTGATGAGGCACATTTTGAGTCTTCTGCCTGCTTGTGAAGACAGATGTGATGTTCAGATGCAGGGTGCTACATATAACGTGAATAATATATATAAAAGAATACATATATATTACATAAATATAATATATATATTATATATAACGGAAAAAGTTGACAGAACAAGTCCTGTTCTCCCAGTGAAGACTGTAGTAGAAGGTAACATGCTTCAATTTGGAAGTAAGATATTTCCAATTACATAAATGATTTTAATCTAGCTCTGTATTTGCAACCTTGATTTTTATTTACTTTAGAAATAAAATTTTTCTCACTGATTGATACACTTTACACAAACATTTGGCACTTGTCGGCTATCCAGAAGCATGCACGATAAAAGTGCAATCTGTGTAAAGCAACTTGGCTTATACATATTTATTTAAATTATAATTTGTTAAGAAAAGGGTAACATTGCTTTCTTTTCTGCAAAATAATTTACTAATATTTGTGAAAGCTTTTTTTAACTGAATCTTGATTATCATTCAGCAAGTACAAGTACAGCATTTAAAAACTGGTTTATTAGTAAATAAACAACACTATAAATAAGCTCGACACAGAAGCAAGAAAGCTTATCTAAATATATTTTAGATGTAAAAGCGTGCATGTGAAAACAAAGAAAAAGAAGTATCACAGAGAGGGAACTAAACATGCTGCTTTGGATTACCATATTCCTGTTTCTCAAGACTTCAGGACTCATTCCCTCAAATCTAGGTTCTAGCAAGAGAGTAAGAAGTTTGAAAAGCTAGGTTTTCACCTTCAACTCCCAGTTTCTCAATTTTTAATAAATTATTGTTTGACCTCAAGCAGTTAAATAATGTGTAGCAAGGAGATATCTGCTGCAGAGGACACTATTTTGTGTAAAGCAAATCTGGCATTTCACTGAATTCTAAAGACTTGGAATCAATGTTCCTTCTTGTTGATCTTGATTTTTTTTTTTTCAATTAAGACATAAAGAAAACTAGGCTGAGATTGAAAATGCTTCAGCATCGTGCTCCCTGAAACATTTTACTATTTTAAAAGATCAGAATTGTTAGATTGACTGAAGCCCCCATCGCTATGGTACCAATAATAGAAACAAACAAGTCCTGAAGCTTCTCAGACTACGCAAGATTAATGCTTCAGCTGGAAAAACATACAGACCTTCAATGCAGTTTACTTAATCCACTTTACTTACTCTGGAACCAGGATGTACACGGGCGACTCCTCTGTTAAAATAAGATCTTTCTTCTCCTGCTTTGGTTAGATAAACTAACCAAATGAGTTACAATAGCACCTATGTACCTGTAGCAGAGTATATGATCAGCTTTATCAATGCAAGTCCTCATCTCACGTCTCTAAGCAGCTCTCTCAGACTTCAGTAGAATGTCTCTCTACTAAATGCTAAAGAAAAGTCATGTTATGCAGATGATGAAACAAAGGAGAGCATTTTTTTCTGTGGGTGACACCAAAATGGTAAGATCAGTTGTGAACAAAGGCAGACCCCAGCGACTTATAAGGCAACTTCAGCTACTACCCTGGGTTGAAATCAATGGCACTTCAAGTACCAGACACAACTACAGTAACTCATTATGCTGCCATCTGCTCCTTCCACAAACAGTCAATATTACACAGGATTTATCCCCATATGCTTTCCTTTCTGGGCAAAACATAGGTTATTTTAGATTTCTTTCTCCATAACTCAGAATGGATTCTTGAGCACCGGAAGTGGCACTGCCAGTGTGTACACTGATTTTGATGCATTTTATTTTTTAATGCCATCTTCTCTACATATACCTCTAGCAGTGTTTACCAGTCTAACAGCATTCTGTGACACAGGTTTCATCAGATGATGCATGTTTAAAATTGTTACTGAATGTTACTGATGTCAATTTTGGAGATCACTTTGGAAAAACCCCAGAGATTTTGTCCTGCATCCTTCAAATGGCAAGTCCAAACAGGAAGAGAGAAAAGCACCAACCCTGAGATTATCCACAAAGAAAAGGAATTAATCCACTTAAGAACAGGCAAAGATTAAAAACTTCAGGTTTTGATTTTGTCAGCTGTTCGGATGAGTGAGGTCAATAGTGTGTATGTACATTCCAGGAGAAAAAGTGTGGGTCAAATACCCACCCCTCCCCCCCCCGAAATGAATTTTCATTCAAAAGGTGCTAAATAAAGGTCAGAAAAAAAGTATACAAAAGCTTGAAGGATTATTCTGAAGATTCTCAAAATCTTCAATAATTGTTCAAACAAGTTGTATCTGAGATACTGAAGCAACTTACTAACACATGAAAAAGTAAATACACCAATTAAAAAATGATCCTCCGATAACATGATGTGAATTATTTAAATAACCTATTCATTTTCATGGGACACCCCAAAACATGCAACTAAACTGTAATGAATTTAATAGTTGTGACACAGACAGCTCTATAGCTCATTAATAACTGTAATCTATACAGTCCTTTTATTGTCATAGTTTATTGTTTCTAGTATGGACGTCAGGGACTATGTGTTATCTTCCACAGACGGTTCCCATGTAACAGTTAAAAAAAAAGAAAACCAGAAATGCCCATCACCATGATTTACTGTAACTAGACCCTCATAGTATCAGCAGTTGAGCTTTCTACATGTAATTCATTAATGTTAATGATTCTGCGTGTAATCATCACAGCTCTGGAAATGATCAACTGGCAACTTGACATGGGGTGAGGATAGAGCACAAGAATGAAGCTGCCATTTTTCCATTTCCCTGCTTATTATTTGAATGGTGTCTCCTTGTTTCTCACAAGTGCAAGAAGTCCAAGCTGATTATTATTAACTGGGTTATTGTCACAAAAATTAAACTATGAAGTTACTATTAAAATTCTTCCTGCGCAGTCAGTTATCCTAACCTCAGATATTTAGATGAAGACCCAAGAGATAAATGAAAAAAAAAATATGAATAGATACTTCCAAGCAAAGCATCCCCACTAAATGAAAACTGTCAGCAAACTATTAAAAAAACCCCAACATTGTATTTTTAAGCATACAGACTACCTTGAACAATCATCTTCAATGAATTAAATCTTAATGTTTCCACACTGAAAGAGACCGGTAACAATAACTGACTTCTCTAACGGGAAACCCTCTCAAAGTGGTTATTTTTACATGTAGCTGGAAGAAATATTGGTTTAAATAAAAATAACAGGTTTCTTGCTGCTGGAAAAAAGCAAAAGGTTTGAACCACAGTAGCAATCTATGCAATAATTAGCTATGATTCAAAGAGCTCCTGCTACAAAGTAAGCAAAATGGTAAAATTTTTCATCACAGAGAGTATACTCTGGCAAGTTATGGCTCTGACTGAGATGGGAGAAACCCCGGACACCAGGACCTCTGCTGAAACCAAAATGTGAACTGGTACACACATGGCAAAAGTGATCTTTCCATTGTTCCATTCTCTAGCTGAAAAGGAGCTGTTGGTATTTAAGCATTAGACAAGGACAAAGAAGAACTGTTTTCCACCTGTTTCTGCAGAGAGCTGCATACCATTAGGTGAATGTCTAGGGCTTCTGGTAACTTCAGCTCCACTTCTGTAAAGTTAGGGTATCTGCAAACAGTGTTGTGTGTTATAAAAGTACTAAAGCAGTGAGGCACTAAATATTCTAGCATCACCTATTCAAGAGAAAAATCTCAGGGGCTAGAACTGAGTGTGCTTTTTTTGGCCTTAGATGTACAGCTCTATCTGGGCACAACTATCTGGTTGTATTAGGAGTTTTGAATGCTCACATTCAACAAGTGAAGAAATTGTAAATTTAACCTTTCAAACCTTACAACAAACTCTTAAAAATAATACAGACTGACAAACTGCATACTGCTTCTTTGCCCTGTCCCCAAAACACTAAAACAGGTCAGGTTATTTCTGTAAAAATTAAGTATGTTATTAAAAAATTATTTTAACAAATACAATGGAAAAGACAGAAAGTAATCTGTAAGGTTCCAAACAGGCAAAGCAACAGGTCTCACAGATAGAAGTCTGCAGGAAGCTCAGAAGCACTGTCTAAGTGACGGCAAACCTCACAAGAAAACCATGTATCTACTTTGCCTCATTTCTAAGTAAAATCTGGAGGGTAAGCTGGAAGAGAAATGTGGTACAGTTATTAATAGTATGAGTACCTTCAAGTACAAGGGATATTTTGTCTCCAGGACAGAAGAAAAGCAGCTGGTTGTGACAGGAAGAAATGTGGAAAACCTTTCTTAACAGTGATCTGCTGGTAAGAGCAACATTTTGTTCCTTTCAGTTTGAATAAACTCACTTTTAAAAGAATGTTCTCACTTTCGTCTCAGAGTAGTAGTCTAACAATTTATATCTGGTAGCTTTTCATTAGAAAGATATTTAACTTCTCTGATGATAGCATGAAAATTTTCCTGAGAAGTTCAATGTCATCTGGTATGAAACTGGATTAGATGCTTCAAAGACTGGATTTGGTGCCTCCAAAGGAAGTTAAAATGCTTATCAATTAATACAACATTTACTGTTATGAACTAGAGATGCCTAAACGTACAATGATACAAGACAAACCTTCTTATAATGCACAAATAATCCTACAAGTTAAGAATTAAGAAGCCTTACCAGAAATATCTCCCACATTTCTAGTGAGCAGGCAGAATATATGGATACTACAGTTTAAAGCTACAAACATTCAAGCTATGCACTCATGCATGTTTTCAAAGGTGGGAATACATTTAGCAGACAAATTAAGAAAAAAAAGTATGGCCTCCAAGTGCAGAAAAGCAAGGAACTTCCTCTCAAGACTTCCTCCCCTCTTCTGTATGCCAGAAAACAGCAGGAAAGGAGGAAACAGAATTTCTGTCATGGGACAGACAATTCAGAAACTTTTCAGCAAGAACTAGTGACATTTGAACTTAAATTTTAGCTAGATGATCCTGATCACGGTGCAATGCTTGTAAATACACTTGATCAAACTGGACAAGCCAGATAAAACTGTAGTACTCGCAAAAATAACTAGTTTCCATTCAAAGAGGTGAACTTCACCAGATACAACATTCATAATAGAAGGATATGCTGTCTACTGAAATTCTAGTCAAAATGAAAAACTGTAGACTTTGTCCTACATTGCCAGAATTGGCATTAGAATAAGTATTACCACCATTTACCTACACACCCATAAAAAGTAGCCCAATCAGAACAGAATGCATGTTATTTTTTCTAGTAACTTCAGAAAATAATTGCAAATACTCACTTCTCGTCCTCCTATAAATAACTTTATTGTGCCTACAACCTCCACTAAGTGAATTTCATCCTCTTCTTGAGGAACCACATTATTTTTCAGACATCAAATAGACCCATCTTGAAACTGCACAATGATGTCTCTGCATCGAGCCTTTTCTTGAATACACAATTTTAGATACCACCCAAATCTATCTTATAAAGTATAAAAGTAAAGAATCTAGGTTCCAGTAACCAAAAAACAAAGCAGCTAAGCAGACTGCTTGTCATGATACATAGCTTAGAGATATTTGGAACAGATCCAACAAAACCAAACCATTAGTAGGCAAGATGCTTGCTCTTCTTGGAGCAACTTCCCAATGCTTCTTAGGGGGTTGATGCTATAGCAAGGACCCACTAGTGAACTTGTGCTACTGCCATCACAGTACTCCAGTACCCTTTAAACAACAGAGGATTAAGAGATACTGGTAATCAGATGTCTTAAAATCTAACAAAATATAAGCAGTTTTGGCCATTCCATCCTCAAATGCTCCTCCTACTCTTCCCCCATTAAAAAAAGTCCCTTGTGTAGGCTGTATAAAAAGCTTATAGGAAGCTAAACATAATAAATCAATAAATCTTACAGTGAACATAAATCGTGCAGAATTGAGACATTTACTTTGTTAAGCCAGTAAGGTTGTATTTCTGGGACTTAAAAGACAGCAAAAACAAAAAAGGAACCTGAAATTCAGGACTAGGGAAAGTGCTCACACGTTCATACAAAATGTCAATCGTGTAATCTTAAGTAAGTAAGAATGCAAAAAAATTACCTTATCCTTTACAGTACCATGCATCACCCCAGTGCCCAAATTACAGTGAATAAAAAGTTGAACAAGGAAGAGGACATTCCATCTGAGTAGAAAAAGAACAGATTGCCCAGAGGAACTGATAAGAGGATTTAGTAAGAGTATATAGAAAAAGTTATAGGAAAAATGTATCTCTCAAAAGTTTCTGGCCTAGGAAAAACTGGATTGGCTTATTAGCCGTCTTTCTAAGATAGGATGACAAAAACACCCAATGGAAAATTCTTACTGAAAAATACAGTATCAATAATAATTGTTATTCTATAATCTTGTAAATTTTCCTTAAAAAATATGATTTTTAACATTGTTATTCTCAAATCTTATACAGTTTGTGTGCAGTGTTGCACAGCAAGACAATTGATTTCTATAGGTATGGCACCCCTGACACATAAACAGAAGCTGGCTTCATGCAGATGCTGTGCCCACAACACACACCAAGGTAGCTGAACGTATGCCTGAATCAAAAGCTACAAGGGAATTCTGCAGGAATACTACCACTTGCCTTCTGCTTTCCACAAGGAAACTCTTTAGGATTTTTAATCTTCCTTATAAATCCAAGAGTCTTGCCAAGAAGGGTACATACATGTCAAGTTCAATATAGACAAATACAGCCAGCTGGGAAAGTTTAGCATTTCCCTCAGTCTTACATCTTTTTCAAAGATGCATTTTTCTTCATTGTCTCTTCATTACAACCTTTCATCTTTTATACACCAAATTTATATATCCCACTCAATTTTATTTTCACTCCACTGTACAAGACTGCAGTGGAAATTTGTTGAAAGGATGTCATCTTTAATATGTTTCTTCAGGAGGCTTCAAGATTATATTATCTACGTTAGGTTATCAATAAATTTTTTTGTAAGGTGTTGCATTAGATTTCTTCAGTCAAGAACTAACAGTTCTCTTATTAAAGTTTATATAAGTACAAGGGCACACTGCAAGTTCAAAATTATTTTGGGGGGCAAAAAACTGGGGGAGGTGTGGATTAAAAAAGAAATAAAATTGTAGCCAACAATGAATAACGTTGTACATATAGTACAGCAAACCAGAGCAGCTGTCTCAAGCAGAGAATTCATTTGGAGCTCATCTGGAGCTTCTACATATTTCTGCAATTGGGAAGAGGAATGAGGCTGAAAGCTGACTGGAAGACATAAATTAGGTTAGATAACAACAACCTTGTGTGGCAGCAGGAAAGCAGCCAAACCTCATACTATTTGTTATCTATTCCAACACACTGTTTTGTTAGGTGAGGATTTTTAAGTAGTTTTCAGCAAAGGGAAGAACATGCTACCCTTCCCATCCTTATCATGCAGTACTCCTCTATATTGCGTGACAGCTGGAACCTCTGAGTTGTCTTAACAAAATCACCCATGCAAAAACGTAGCTAGCAGGATCAGGGCATTGATGAACAATAAAATAAAAATCTGAGAAAACAGCAATATTTTCTTATCCATGTGGAAGTACTGAAAGTATTCTTCAGCATTTCTGCTACCTGGGTATTCAGAAGCACAATATTCAACACATAATGCAGATTATGAAAGCAGAGTAACCAAATGCATATACGCCTCTTCAAGCAAGAAGTTTAACTACTTCTGTCAATCCATCCAGCTCACAAACAGCAGACTTCCATGTTCTATGTGAGCTAACCCAAGGAGCAGAAAAGCATTTTCCCTAAATATCTCATCACAAGGTATTCAGAAACCTTAAAAGTAGTTGTTGCAG